>NC_056739.1:867423338-867445838 GCF_019279795.1 Protopterus annectens | reverse complement strand
GAAGAAGGAACAGATCAACAAAGATACACAGAAACATAGACGTGATAAAAGCAATGCACGGTATCAGAACAGATCAGGATCTACCATGCTCTATCGCAAATAATAAACTAAAAATATCAGCACAGGCAAAAATAAACTTAGAATATATGCAGATAAATATAAAGGAAAAGTACAAAATAAGCAATGTATTGATGACCCAAACGTTTTATAGAGAATTGGGAAACAAGGTAAAAGGAATAGAAACACCACCAAAACAAGAAGATATAGACACATTTTGATAAAATATTTATGAAGACCCTGTGGAACATAAAGATGCTGAATGGATAGAAGAAGTAAAATAAACAATAAGAAGTTCAAATGTACAGGATATGAAATGGGATAAAGAAACAGCCAGAGAAATTGAAACAAAATTAAGAAAAGCTGCTAATCGGAAAACCCGAGGCCCAGATGCAGTGACTAAACTTCTGGCTAAAAGGATTAGCATCGTTACATGAAGATTTCTACCTGAGTAAGGACTATTTAAATGCACACCCTGCGCAGATGCCAACCTAGCTAACAACAGGAAAAATGATACTCCTCCTCAAGAATGAACCTGCAAGATATCCTAAAATTATAAACCAATAACTTGCCTTCCAACCATATGTAACCTATACTCTGGTATTGATGCCGACAAGAGTTTATAGTCATTTAGAAGAAAACTCAATCATGGCAGTAGAACAAAAAGTAACAAAAGAAAGTCATATGGAGCAAAGGATCATTTGTTGTTAAATAAATCCATAATGGTATGGATAGACTACAAAAACGCATTTGACAGTATCCCGCATTCATGGGTAAAAGAGTGTTTACAAATGTATAAGATACACCCTACACTGATTGATTACATTACAGTGACCATAAAATAGTGGCAAACCACTTGACAACTAAGCCATGATAAAGGATAAATTATTATCCCAGGGATAATAAATTCAAAGGGGTATATTCCAGGGTGACCCTTTGTCACCATTGATCTTTTCTATTGCCCTTAACTGTCTACTTACCAGGTTAGGTCATGGTTACAATTTGGCTTCCAGAAAACAACAAAGTATAAATACTTATCTTCTTTTTGTAGAAGATTTAAAGCTGTATAGTTCATCAGGTGAGGAACTGAAAGCATAACTGCAAGTGGTCATTTTCAGATGATATAAGAATGCCATTTGGTACTGATAAATGTGCAAAAGCAACCTTTAAAGCAGGAAAGCTGCAGCACCAAGAAAACATCAGTTTGGGACAGGAATGTGTTATAAAAATCTTGAGCAGGATGGAGTGTATGAACATTTGGGAATTGATGAAGGATCAACAATAAAACATAAATGCAAATAAAACTTAGTAAGGAATATTTAGAAGACTCAAATTAATAGGGAAAACAGCCCTGACATCTAGGAAAACAAAGTCCGAACTATAAACCAATTTGTTCTTCCTGTAATAACTTACAGTTTTGGTATGATTGACTGGCCCCAAAAGGTATTAGATCACTTGGACTGGAAAACAAGAAAAATGCTTCATGCTTATCAAATGATTTATAAAAATCCAGTCCATACCAAGATTATTTATTTCCCATTCTGAAGGGAGCATGGGCCTCCTCAAAACTGATTACATGTATAGATCTGCAATTGTAGGACTGCATACACACATAGTGAAACATGAAGAGAACAAATCAAAAATGACTTCCTTGTTTAGTTTAACAGAAGCATATCAGTGTCAAGTTGGAATAGAAATCAAACCAGAAGTAGACAAAAATCAGGCATCAACAGAATGTGTCAAAAACAACAAAAAAATGAATATAAGATGAAAGACCAAATGAGAAGGCACGAAATCTAGAAAATGCATAAATATAGTTACAAGTACAATCAGAATCTAATGCAGGAGTGGTTAAGGAGAAATTAATTTAAACAAAAAATAAAAGGTTAATTCTGGTGGTCCAGGATAGTGGACTATGTACCCTTGGCTTCCAAAATCCATTGAACATGTCAGAGAAACAGATAAATGCAGGTTGTGTAAAGCAAAATTGGAAAAAGTTACACATCCAGTTGTTGGGTATGATACTCTAATGGCAGAAGGCCTCTATACTGAAAGGCATAGTAATATGGCAAGACCGTTGCATTGGGAAGCATTATAGAAAATTACGACGTTTATACCACATGGGATCACCCATTACCAACAGTTCAAAAAATAGATACAAGAAAACGAAATATAGTAGTCCATGAAAGAAGACAAAAGTAACATTGATCTTTGAAATTGCTACACCCAGTGATTACAGTGTCTTGCATACAGAGAGACACAAAGACATAAAGAACAGGATTTTCAGGCAGAAACAAGGGCGTATGAAAGAAGGATACCCAGACAGTTTGAATAGCAGTAGGAACAATGGGTCTCATAAAAAATAATTTACAGTTGTATTTAGACATGTTACTGATACAGGTATTTAGACATGTTATTGATACATATAATTCTGTATGAACTGCAGAAGGAGTCAGTTTTGGTCACATTGTGAGTGCTGTGAAGAGCACTTTTGGCTAACATCAAAGATTAAAACAATACTAATTTCATGAACTTTAATCACGCTTTGACTTAGGAATGGGGTCCATACCCATCATGGTATTAGAAACCCACAAAGTCTTGGCAGACTTAAACCCCAGTATTATTTCGCAGTATCCCTGTCTGTTTGTATACATGCACAATGTTCAGACCATCTGCCCTCGTATAAATTGATTTTTTTGAGTATATTAGCGCTTTCAGGTCTCCGGTCCTTCCCTGTGTGTACATGATCCCTGTTTATCTCCCGTACATTCGACAGCCCATGCCAGACCTCATTGCATATGTAACCATAGATTACTAGTTTTGGATTTGTGGGATATTCCCCTTGTATTTTTTGCAATTCTGTCCTAGAAAGTGGCAGAATTCTTTCAGCCTGCCTCAATTAATTTTTCTGTTGACTTTTTCTGCTGTTCCCAGTGGAGTCATCATGGAATCACTGCTCTGTCCTGCTTTTCTCCCATAGATTACAGCTTATGCACATTCTGTGACTGTTTTGGTCTGAAACTGTTATATGTAGGCAGGGGTCTATATTACGTGTTTGGAAAGTGAAATGTTTGAACACGTAATAATCGACCCCTAAATGTTGAACGGTCGGAATGTCGAACAGTTAAATGGAGATCTCCATACAGTGCGGACATGGAAGTTTGCCATTGTCTGCACTGTAGTGCGATCTTGGAGTTGGTATATTTAAGTAGTGGGGGAGTGGGGGTGCAGGGGGGGCTTGCATCCCTGCTTAGAGCATTTTTATGGTTTGTTTGGGTGTTTTTATGGGGTTTTTTTGCCATTCTACATTACAGCTTTTCAACATTTAGGGGTCGATCATTACGTGTTTGAACATTTCACTGTTCGATCACATAATATAGATGCATTTACAGCACTGATTACTGCTTGATTTTTTTTATTTTATTTTTTTTTTTTGTTTTGCTTTTGTTCATTGGATAAGTCCCACTAGGCCAGTGGACTCTTTTCTAAGGCGACACAAAATGGTATTCATATTAATAACTAACAAGGAGAAATTTGGCAGGACACTAGGAAACCACCCCTACTCTCTTTGATAAGTGGAATTGAGCTAGCACCAACTCATACAGGTAAGACCAATGGACGACACATTCAGGAGTGCAGCATCCATGTTATGCTGCACTGCAGTATCAATATTTGTTTGTTTGATCATGTTTTTGATTGATAAGGTAGGATACTGATCAAAACTGACCATTTTCAGGCTCATCCAGCTTGTGCAGTGACAGTTAGCAATCAAGATTCTTAATACGACAGGCATAAGATACATATCATACATTAAGTATATAAAGTATGTATAAATATAAAATGTGGAAAATGAATCCAAGTACTTGGTGTAGGACTAGAATCTCTACTCTTTTTCTGTCTATCGTTGTATCAGTCTATTTAACTATCAGTCTACCTGTCTATCCAACTATCTGTCTATCTGTCTGTCTGTGTATCAGTCTGTTTCACTATCAATATGTCTGTCTGCCTGTCTATCTATCTATTTACCTATTAATCCCTGTTGACTGGGTTAGTTCAACTAGGCTAGAGGCCTTTTCAGGGGATTCTTGAGGTGGTATTTATACTAGCAGAGAAAGTTAGCCAAAGCATCAGGGAACAAACTACTCTTTTTTGGTAAGTTGCCATGGGATCTTTACATCCACCTGAGCTACCACTAGCTTAAGCAGATAGAACCTCGGTTTAACATTTCAGGCCATCATTTCTAGCTTCCAGCACCAAAGGTGAGTATGGAGATTGCTTATGAAGGTGAGTATGAAATTTGAAGGTATGTACACTACCTGTTGAGCTACTGGCACTGCTTTTTTATGCTGCCTCTTCTTCATACCCTGACACTTGCCCTCACTGTGAATTGGCTTAATTATCCTACATCTTTATACTGAATGAGTGTTCATGTCATACAGGCCCCTATCTGTCTGTCTTTCATGATTTCAACCAGCTACATCTAGTGGCTACATTTTGAAGTTACAGGTATTATAGTAGAAAATATAAATCTGAGTATACACTTCTACAAGTCGGGTTTATATCAGTTTAGCGAAAACTTACTTTGTGAAATGCCTGTTCATCGACCCCCTTTTCAGTGAACTGTTAAATCAGCGAAACATTTTCCCAGGGAAAGAAGGTAAGTGGCCATTGTTACACATTTGCCCTTTTCCCCAATATAATGCAATCTCAGAGTTGGTATATATATATGTGGGGGGGGGACCCCACATTATTTTGTTTAGAATGGTGTAATTTTCTTACGATTACCCTGGTGGCTAAGTTGCTTTTTTTCCTTGAAAACTGTTTCACTGATTTAATGGTTCAATGAAAAAGGGTTTAATGAAAACAAGTCGATGAAAAGGCATTCGGCAAAGTTTTTGCTAAACTGATATAGACCCCTACAAGTCCATATTTGATCAGTTGATGAGTTTTCCAAACTATTGCCAGGGAATCCCACACATATTTAGATTGCTTTAATCATGGTATGTCTATGTGAAGCTAATTATTTTGTGTATTTCCTCAACAGGCCCTATACCTGAGCTCCTGCAAGTATATGCATTGCAGATACACAGCAGTCCAGCCCCTGCAAGTAGGAGAGTATTACATACAGTGCAGAGCCAATATGCATTGCTGCAGTGGGATAATCTTAAGGTCTTTATAAAATTAATATTAGAGCAAAAAATATAAGCATTCATTCATCCATTTATTCCATTCAATTGTTTGTTTGTTTGTTTGTTTGTTTGTTTGTTTGTTTGTTTGTTTGTTTGTTTGTTTGTTTGAACAATATTTGAAATTGACCACAAGAGGCCTTTTTCATTCTTGACTTAGTTACAATAAAAAATAAGGATTATGTATATGTAATATTAGACTTATTTTACTGAGGGTAGTACTTCAGTTTATCACTTTAAACATAATACGGTCAGTCTCATTCTAGATACGTCCACTTGCCTGAACTCAGACTTTTCCAATTAACGAATATTGTGGTCGCTGAGGGAATAATGATGTCACTGCATATTTGTACGGTGCATCATCCTGAAATATGACTATGATCTTCCCTTTACATGAAATTATCACTAACAGTTTTCTGAGCTCAGAAGGAAACTCATTGTTTAGGGTTTAATGTTCGTTCTTTAGAGGCATGCACTAAAGAAAGCTATGAGGTGACAAGTGATTTTGAGGAGGTGATACCTGGCCTCACAGATCTTCTTAATGCTCTTTATTTATAGGTTCATAACAGACACCTTCAGAGGTCAAGGTGGATTAACCTATAAATTGAGATACCAAATCGGACTTTGGTATGAAAGTGTATGAGAATCCAACCTGTTTTGAAAAGAATGATGCAATTATGCTCTCTTCTGAGAATTCCAGTCATGAATTATATTTTGTTTTGAGAAGAACACAGGCTATGCAGGGTGTTTGCAGAGGTAATAGGTATTATGGGATGAGGATCCCGTATATATCTCCACTTCATCTAAGCTTGCATTAAATTAGCTCCATTACCAGGACTTGTAAATGACATCTAATGTACACACACTCTTGTAACCCTGTTGCCATAAAGTGTGAAAGGAATACAAATAAACTTCATCATTGTTGGTAATGCTTTGTGGTTCATGTTTCCAGTGCTTCAAAGCTACTTCTATATTATAATGCTTGTACAATCTCCAGTAAATCAGTCTTGTCTCATTATTGTGCATTTCTGTACACAGACCCTCAGCCATGAGTGTATCATGGATCTATATTAGATAATCGAACGTTTGAAAGTTCGACTGGCATATGGTCGATGCCATATGATCGAACTTTCAACAGTTCGAACATCTAACAAAAAAAATATACTACACAAAACACCTACCTGAACTTTTTAAGCAGGGGGGCAAGCCCACCTGCAGCCCCCCCACACCCCCAATTCTTTAAATATACCAACTCCGAGATCGCACTACAGTGCAGAAAAAAGAAATCTTTCCATTCCGCATTGTACAGAGATCTCCGTTACAATGTTCAGACATTCAAAAATCCGATCATATGGTGTCGACTATATGAGACTCAAAATTTTGAATGTTCAACATTCAGTATAGACCCATGTATCACACCCAGCAACAGGATGTGCAACTGTTTCCAGTACTGTTTCACATGACCTACATTTGTCTTTCTCCCACATTTTCACTGGACTTGGTAAATCAGGGTTACACAGCCCACTATCTTTGCCTACCATTACAAGCCTTTCATCTTTTAGTTTTAGTTCATCTTTCTTTAACAATTCCTGCATCAGTTATTGGTCAACATAAGCTTATTTCAGAAGTTATGCATACCTGCCTCTTTATTTCTGGAATTTCCAATTTTATTTTTTTCTGGTCATTTTATTTATATTCTTTCTTTTGTTTTTTGTCACTTTTAGTTGCTATTTGTTTCTTTTCATGCTGTAGCTCTTTCACTGTGTTTGGAGTCATCCCACCAAGTGTAACAGGGAAGGATGCCCTACTCTGGAAGTGGCTAGGCTTAAAATGGCCCACAAAGGCAATTAGCCTAGTACTAGTCTATGAACCTATGACTATCTATTTCAGTGGTAAGTTCCTTATATAACCATACTTTCCCCTCACAACTGTTTTATAATTATACTTAAACTCACAAGTAACTAGTCTGTGTATTTCCACTTGAACTACATTTGGTTTAAACTATCAACCAGAAGGAGGCACTGCTAAAAAGCAGTACTGATATTTTATGATTTTATTATTAACTCCCCAAGTGATGTTGACATCCTACAGAAAAGGTCTTACTGAGACCAACAAATGGTGTCAGAACCATGGCCTTAAGCTCAATGCCAAAAAATGTGTCGTCATCCCCTTTGGGAAAAACCCAGTTCCCATGAATTACCACATCGATGGTAGTCCACTGAACACAGAAAGCATTATGAGAGATCTAGGAACACAGGTTGACAGCAACCTCTCTTTTGAACAGCACATTGCCACTCTGGTCAGAAAGTCCTTCTATGTGGCACATCTCATTACTAAGGGTTTTGCATCCAGGAAGAAAGAGGTCATTGTCTCCCTTTACTCTTCCCTCATTAGGCCAATTATCGAGTATAATGCCCCATTTGGCATGTACCTCACTAGACACCTGCAACAACTGGATAGGCTGCATAAGTACCTCACAAAGAGGATCCTAGGCCTTAAACAATTGTCCTATATGGACAGACAAAAAACTCCAACTATTCTCTGTCTCATATTGCCAACTTAGAGGAGATCTCTGATTGACTTACAAAGCCATGTCTGACCCAGCTCTGTTAGAAATGCTACATCTAAAGAAATCCCAATCCCTCTGCACTACATGCACCAGAGACCACAATCTCATTACCACAATCAACAGAACATGCTGGAGGGACAGGTTCATAACACAGAGACTGCCCATGCTATGGAATAGACTTCCCATACATGTCAAACAGAGCACCTCACTGGCCCTTTTCAAGAGAAATCTTGATGAGTGGACGGGAAATAGAAACTTCACCCCCGGAGAATCACTCCAGTGGCTCTACTTGACAGAGGTACTGGGAACTAAGGTCGGGTGGCACTATGCCAGGGTAATCCTATGGGCTACACTTGTAAAGGCTCCAGGGCCATTAGCCTAGAAAACATCTATGAACCTATGACATAATTAAGATGTTATCAATATAACTGTGTGCAATAAAAAGTGCACTGCTAAAACATTTAATCTTTGCAGGAAGAAACAGATATGAATACATTTCTGTACAAAAAAATTAATCATTTCCTTACAGCATCAGTATTTGGTCACAATTTTTAAAATAAGAAATAAAAGAAAAACAGCTTGTTAAACTAAGCAATGATTGTGAAGAGACATCCAGCAGTGTTGTGGCATGTATCTCATATGAAAATGTGTCTTAAAATATTATCCAGTGCAAATGTTTCACCATAGTCAAGGATGAAAATAGCCAGTTAGAACCAGACAACTTGCAGTGTTATCAGAACAGCTGTAAAAATAGTGTACATAATGAGACATTCAATTTGCTAATGAGAATTTCCAGTTGGCTGTACTACACACACTCGAGGTAAAATTGCTCGAGGATCAGTAGCACACAAAAAACACAAACAGCATATAACACTATTTCTCATAGGAAATCATTGCTGGTGCAGTTTCTAAATGTGTACAAGCAGTGATACACTTGTTTTGGGAGATTTCTCCCTTCAGGTCAGTGTGATAATTGAGTTGGTATATATAAGTTTGAGGGATGGGGGATTGCCCCATGTCAGACTGTGCAGGAAGGTAAAAGCCTCTCTGCAAAAAAAAAAAAAATCTATTAAAATTTATTCCTTTGCCTTTCTGAGTTTTGCAATTTTTTTTTTTTAGTTCTTTCAGCTCATCATCATTCAGGAATTCTGCATTTCATAGTAGAACCATTTTGAATTCCTGTATTTAATCCTAAAACTGTTACTGTAGTTACCCAGAGTTTTGTCTTATTTGGTTGGAAAAGGTGCATTGGATTTTTGTCTGCTCCGGTTTCATACCACTTTCCTTGAGCCTTTCTCTGTCTGCATTTGCTTTTCATTCCTCCCCTCACATCTGCTAACTAATGTAAACTTTTAGTTATGTCCTTAAGGTTTCTCCTGTTTCACAGTAGGTAAATTCTGGGAAAGCCACTTTGCCAAGTGCAGCATTTTTCACCAGCTGACTGAAAATCTGAACTGAGTCAAAGTGAATTTCAAGATACAACTACCCTCAGAACTAATTAAAAGGGTTGGAGCGCAAGGGCACAACCTTCTGCATGAGGTTAGGGTGAAGGGTTTGACTCCCATGCAATACATTTCCGGTAAATAATGGATGTTATTTCTATGAAGGCTCTGTTTGATCAGGTGTTTTTTGTACAGTTGGTATTGATTCTGTTAACCTCAGGGTAGTTCATATTTTACTTTCTGGTAAAACTTTTATGTGTAAGACAAAGGCTCTACCAAACAAAATTTGTGTTGAAGAAAATAAGTATTATCTAAAGTTTTCTTGTTATTTGAGTTTGTGAGGTTAATTGCCTGATGTCAGTGATTTAACATTTTCTGTGTTTCATAAATAAGGTAAGTTATTCTCTATGTTGCATAGCTTGTGCCATATTTAGGGATTCTCAGGTTAATGACAATGCAGTAAAAGCATGTTATACATAATCCAACCCTCACAAACTGAGGACTCACACCCAGACTGCTTTGTTTGGCTTTTGATATTGCATTCATATAAAAATAGGGCAGTGCTACTGTTTTCAGGGGAAACTGAAATAAATCATTTGCATTGAGTCTTTTCAGTGCTATTTTGAAATGTAGTTTAAAAATAATGTGCTAAATTTCTTGCATCATATGGCTAAATACACACATAATTTAGTGTGACTCACAGTTTTAAGCTGTATTATCTTGATATGATTTTCTGCATTCCTTTCATTTTAATAGGTTGTTTTACATCCAACACCGAACAGTCCAAAGCAACCGGAATTTCACAAAATGGCTGTTTCCAAAAATTGTCCAGACCATGATTTAAAAATTAAACTGGCAGTTCGGATGGACAAGCCTCAGAACATGAAACACTGTGGGTATGTATAACCTTGAACTGCATAAAGATATATATATATATATATATATATATATATATATATATATATATATATCTTTCAGGAGTTAGTGTTTATTTACAGTAATCCTTTGACACTTATGTCATCTGAAAATGTGTTAAGTGATGCCATGCAGTGCATTTACAGAATAATTTCACTGCAGGAATAAAAATAGAATATGAACTGTTTATTTTTCACTACAGAAAAATATATATTCTGTTTATATAGTTTGAAAAACTGTTTTTTATACTTTGAAACATGTCATTATACAGGCTTTTATTAGTACTGTTTTGCCTTAAGTATTTAAATATTTATCCGTTTATTGGTCACAACACACAACGTACTATCTCAGCAACACAAGTAAATTAGCACAGCCTAAAATGAACAGAAATCTCACATTAGAGGTAGGTACACAAGATGTACAGTTAGGGCGGACATTTACATAATCAGTTATTCTTACATTTGTGTATGTGTAAATGTGCATATCTAGGCATAAATATGTATATGCATTTATCTATATATATATACATAGACAGATAGATATAGGTATAGATATAGATATTATATTACTAAATAGCAGTATGCAAAAACAGTGATGCACACTACATTAATACTTGTGTGCCGAAAGTAACGAACCTTGAAAACAAAAAATTTTACCAAATCAAAAAGAAAACTATAGTGCTTCCTTCTGATATTAGTAAACAAAAGAAAAAGAAAGAAATAATGAAATGAAAACCTAACGATACCTTCAGCCATACTTTCTTTGAATAGTGATACTGTTAGGTAAATGACAGGGTAATGTGTAAGGCTGGGATTAGAGGCAGTGGCAGTGTTAGTGTTAAGAGTTAGCATGTGTAAGAATGGACAGTGTGCTTTGTTGACATGACTGTAAAGATGATTCTTAGCCTTTGGTCCAGGGTGCTGTTTTCCAAAGGTCACCTTATGTCCAGATGTGCATACATCCATAAATAGCACAGAAATTCAATAACCTTTCACCAGTCTTGTTTAGATCAGATAAGTCATGTCTCACAGGCATGCTGCTATGAATATTTCCACAATTCTCTGTGAGCATTGAAGTTTCCCAATAGTAGGTGGTATCCTGCAAAGCATCATTCCTGTGACTTCAGAAAAGGTTAAAGCTCTGACTTAGTGTTAAGTGCTTACACACAAATTGCAGACCTTTCTTTTCTGCAGCTTACAGTCACATTGATGTGGTCATGTCTTCCACAGGCAACCCAGTTACACTGAAGTAACCATATCCTCTACAGGCAAGAATTCAAACTATGTGACACTCAGACAAGCATTTGTGAATAAGCCTGTATCTGCCCTTGACATCTCTCAAGGAGCAATCCAAGACTATAGAGAGTTCACCCCACCGGTCAATAAGCCTGGCTCCAGAACCAGTCTGTCTGTGGAGATAAGACAAGCTATATCTTTCTGGTATTATTAAACCTCCTACACAAGCACCATCACATTTTCCAGCCCTGAGAAGACATTTCACATCACAAGAGCTTTCCAGTGTCTGTTTACCTTAATTCTTCCTTTTCCTACCTACCATTCGGTTAGCAATGCATGTGAACCCCAGCCTTTGTCTTTGCAGGGGGTGAGCCCACAAGCTGTATGGTTAACCCAACTACCAGATGCGTGACAGCAAATGACATCCCAAGCATGTATCCAGGGGTGTGTCCCAATATCTCTGTTCCAGGTGAGGTTATCTTACCCTTTGAGAGAACTGTCATGGCTTCATCCTTGCACAGCATTTTTTGGTCTGACCCCTTCTAAAGATGTGCCAACAGTAACCCTACCATGAGCATTAAGCTGTGGACAGCATAGCTCTAAGAAACACAGAAGCATAACAAACCTTTCATCATGAAGTGGTCATGATCCCAGGAAGAGTTTTTTTCCTTTTTATCTTATTTTATTTTTGTATGCATGGATTGAATATAACTGTCACTTGCTATTGTAAACTCCATCACCAGCAATCCATTAAAAGTGATTATTTCTTAAGACACGCTTAACCATTTTCTAATTTAAAATGTATTTTGAAAGCACAAGGGGGAGAAAATCTGAAAGTAATATACACTCCCACAAATAGCAGCAACAATAACAACAATGTGCAATTAATGTTGTATGAAACTGGCTATATGCAACATGATAGTAAACTGTGGTTTTCCTTTTTGTTACAAAGTTTATTTGTATGTTTTTTCCTTTTTATTTATTTTATTGTTTTTCTCCTGACTATCTTTATTGCATTCCAGCTGTACCCCTGGGTTTTCCTACCCATCTATCCATTTTATCTTTGGTTATTGTCCTACATGTATTCCTTGGCAAATTTCACCTTTTATGTCAGCTGGAGTACAAAAACACCCTTGCAGTAACCTAATTTGTTGAATCTCCTGCAGCTTAATGGGATTTAAGATTCTGTAATCTTATTAGAGCTTCTTCCAACCATACAAATCAAGGAATATCTCTAAGACTACCCTCCCCATAAAAAATAGCCTATTCATCATTTACTTGTCACCGTTTAAGTCAATATATATTTTTATGTTCTTTCAGTCTGTTTCTAAGTATTTGTTCTGTATTTCCCTAAATCATGTTAATCATGGAAGTAGGAAAATAAATATTCTGCTGTTAAAGACATGATGCAGCCTCATCATTGTTAAAAACATTGGTTTGTCCTAAACTTATTATGTCCCATAGTCAGCTTCTTATGTTTGTGTTTCAGTAACTTAGCTACTTTGCCATCCTTTTCTCTAGGGTATTCTTGACAAACATATATATGCACAGCCCTTCCTGTACATGGTAACATGAAAAACTAGGTTTTTTTTTCAAGTTTCGGGCTTCTTATGCTACTGAAAGACAAGAATTCAGCTTCAGGAAGTGATTCATTAGGTATTATTCTTTTATTTTTCAAAAATGAGTTTTATGTATGTGTGAGTATATTTGTTTCTTTCTATCCAGTAGACGGGTTAACTCACCTAACAGTACGCAGCTTTTGTTTTCCTTTGTCATTTAACAAATTTGTTTCCAGGCATGCCCCCTGGTGTCTGCTTCTGTGCTTACTTTTCTCTTGAAATATCTATTTCGTAGCTGGGGAATTTGTTACAGTTCACTGCGTGAGATGTTGGCAGCCTTATAATGACCTGATACTTTAACATTAACAGTGGGTTTGAGCAGGAGACATAGTGTGCATTGATTTGATGTTGAAGCAACTGTAAAACAAGGGGTACTAGCTGAAAGGTAGGCCTTTAGTAGTCATCCTGCTAGAAGCTTAAAATGACCTTTTGGCTTACATTTCATATTCTGTTTATTCCTGCAAAGCAATATGCACTTCACATAACCCATACAATACTTGCCTCCTGAGCAGATTTCATTATGTTCATGGGGTATGATAACAATACAGTTTCCTGTAATAATTTCAAATCAGTAGGAAAGATTACTCAAGAGGTCAGATGCTCTATGGACCTAACAGAATATGAGACTTTCTCAATAACAAGCAAATCCCAGACTGCGTACAAGTAAAAGCATTTCTTTGTATTTATCCTTGCTTGCTTCTGTGTAAAACTGAGCTAAAACGCAAGCCTTTCTATACTTGTCTATAATTTCTGATTTGCCTGACAATTGCTAGAAATATCCTTGCTTGGTAGATTGTTATAGGTTAGTTCAATTGCACTAACAAATTATTCATATTTTTGTTACATTTACATCATTAAAATTAATTTATTTAAATCCTAAGTTATTAACAAATAGTTTGCATTATATGTAGTAAAGTATATTCTTCCTTTAAAGTTTCAGAGTAGAACTAAAAATTTCAGTTAGTGTAAAGCTAAAATAAAAAATATTCTAACAAAACCATACCTAACTGTAATGAGTGGAACCATTCGAATAGTCATGGGACACTGACAGTGCTGACTTGTAGTTGTAATTTAATTTTAACTTAAATTGCCTTTTATTTTATATTAGGCATTCTGTTTACTTTCTTTCATTGTAAATCTGCTCTAGTCATACCTCTCATCACCACACTTGGGATATCTGGACAAAGCCAAACATAATGGGTGGACAAAGGCCAATATTCAGGGACAATTTGTAAACATTACTCTGAAGAGGTTCTGGAAAAACAGTTTTGTATCAGCATGCATTTTCTGAAAATAAGAAATATGGAACTCTAATGTCTGATATTATTGACTGAATGCAATACTCTGTGATTTCTCAGAAAATCAAATATTTCTTGGGGAACATAGCAAAAACATCAGGCAAAATCAGGGACATTCTGCAAAACTTGGGGAGAGTTGAGAGATATGTGTACAGTGTATTGTGTTTTCTTATGGGTAAAACAATAAATGCACTACTTGTAGCAGCATTTAACTCATTAGGGTTTAACTGGTTTTCTTAAGAATTATCTAATATGACCCTAATTGTAAGGTACTTAAAAAATTCTTGATGCTATTTGGACATGCCTATTTTGAATTTTTACCTTATTGTACATAAGAGAAAATGATGGAAGTTACATTTAGTCCCTGTTACGGGAATAGCACTGATGGTTATCCTAAGCATGACTGAATCTTCTATGGGTTTTGTTGTTGTGGCATGTTTCTGTGTTCATTTGAAAAAAATAACACTTTTAAAATAAAATATGCTTGCTTAAAAAATTATGGAGTTATCTGTTCACTAAATATTTGAGTCCATATGTATTTCAGGATCCTTCTGTCACATTCTGGCTTATATCAGGTCTAGTTAAAACATAACTTGAACATCTCTTATCCTCCCCTGTGCAGCTCTTATAGCGTTCTGAGCTAAAACTCGTTCTGAGGTTGTCTGGGTTGCAATCAGAGTTTTAGCTCATCTCTGCCGCAGAGACAGAGTGACCTTTTACGATTTCTTTACTAATGAATATGGAGAGTGATATTCTTCCAGTATTCCTGCAAGGATGAATTTGCAAAGACAGCATGACATATTAGCATACTGCAAGGTTTGGTTCCAGATCCAGTCCTGTTTAGTGAGTTTGTGTCCAGTGTCATGACTCAGTCAAATAAGATCAAGCTCTTTTCTGGCACTACAGCGGTTTGGGTTGTAATAGAAGATTATAACACTTGCCTAATAAGAGACGTTAGAAAATAAAAAGACTCAGCAGAGAAATGGCAGCTGAAGTTTAATGTGAACAGCTGCAAGGTACTCCAGTTAAGAAATTACAAATCTTAGGCAGAATATTAATTTGGATAATGGGGTCAGTATATTTCTTTGTTTGCAGTTTGAAACCAAGAAAATTAATCCATTTCTAGCGTATGCCTGGAGAAAAAATTTCTTGAAAGAGTATTATAAAGCACTGATAATGTTACAGTATAGAAAGGTGATTTAAATATATGCAATACATTCAAAAATACAGGGTGTTATACAGCATTTAAGCAAATCATTATCCATATGAAAGTCACATACACAGTCACAGACTTAATGAAAACAATAAATGCAAATGATAGGAAGAGGAAGGGCAAATGAAACAAGGTATCAGACTGTTGAGTAGCATTGGTAAGAATAAAATAAAGACGCCCCACAGATTATATAGTTCAGAAGATGATTCAAGTCACCCCAGTAATCCCATAGCTATGTGTCTCCTTAAAACAGTTTTATTAAATGCTACTTTGATTGTTGTGATATGAACAGAAGATGACAGTTATGATATACTTTGAATCCTACATTTACAAAACAGGAGTCAGCAGACCTATTAAATGTTGTTTGGGCAGAGACTAAGTTTGAAGCTGGAGAAGCATATTTGCAAACTGCCACTTCGGACTATTAGAGAATGAATGGCAATAGAGGTAAAAAGCACTTTGTGTGAAAATCAAATCTGTAATATATTCAAGCAATGTCTGTAGATGGTGCATGGGGGGAACTAGTCTGTCTTGTGGGGGATGTCAAACAGGGAAATCTCATTGTTCCTTGTCTTCCTATATAAACAGTGTCTTTGTGCTTTGTGGATCCTGCTCTGAGCCCAAGTAAGGTTGTCTGAAGGCCCTAGGGAGAACATTTAAGTCTCTTATATTGCAGATTTGAGGATCCAGACTAATGTAATCTTCCTATCTAATTATTTCTCAGGTCTGACAGTTTAGCATATTAGCTGGGTTAGTCTAATCATCTGGGCACATGGGAATAAGAATCTGTACAAGGATATTTTGCAATCTCTCTTAGTAATAGCAGTGATGATCAGGTCACATTTTATGATTGAGATAAAACAGGCAGGAATTTTTTTTTTCCCCTTGGGTTAAACTCTGGTGAACTTGAAGCTTTGTTGAGATATTTGACTTGTTAATTTTGAATTTATCGTAAAACAACCTCTTTCTAAGGATTTGATGAGCTAATCACATGAGTGTGGGTAGAATATTTACTTTTAGGGTGTATGGCTACCCACCAGCAAGGTTATGAATTCTGGCCATAGCTGCATGCTGTAACCTGACAGAATAATTTCAGACTTGTGACATTGTTGCTCTAGCCAGACATAATAGCTAAAAGCAGACTAATCAGAACATGGAGTAACTACTGGCTAAATAATGATGAGGTATGATTTTTAATGACTCCCATATCCTTTTAATATAATATATATATTTTGCAGATATAGATCTACTTTCAAACAAACAGGATCAGATTTTTAGATATACCTTCAGTTTTCATAATATGTAAAATCAGGAATGATGTCATACCTCCTGTGAATATAGATTTTATTTCTCCTCCTTTTCTTCACCTCTTAGACATCCGTCCTTAATATTTGTCTCTTCATAGTTCAACCACATGTATTCTTTGTATTCTTATGGTGGTGTGTCAGGATAGACTTGTGGTGATTGTGCATTGTTCCATAAAGCTGTGTTCAGTTTTATATTTTATATTAGCTTAAACTGCATGTTTTTCAGTGTATGAATTAATTTATGTTATCCTCATTAAGAATCCATTATGTCTCCCTAATCCCTTATTGTCCATTCATAATGCTTAAATGTAGTGAGAAGAAGATGTAATAAAGCCCAAAGGGCACACAAAGTAATGCTAGTATAAACCTAAGAAAAGGGCATCTGCTTTAGTCAAAGATTCTGAAACTATTTTTAGATAACAGAGTATTAAAGGAAGCATAGAAAAAAGACAGAGAAGACAATAAAGAGAATAAAATAGAGATATTAAGTGAGTACTTCTGCTTAACAGTCATAGTATTCACACCGGAGGAGAAACATCTTTCAAACAATGCAAATAAGTCATCTGGATTGGCCACTGCCTTGGCATTTTTGTAAAAATAAAGGCAGTTAATGAAATAGCTCACAAAACTAATGATGTGCAAGGAAATGAAGTTTGATGGGATTTATCCTTAAGATGAATGTATTGTGAGAATTATTAATGATATTTGCTACATTTTCTAACTAATTGTGGAATGGCAGTGTGCTGTCTGTGGACTAGAAAAGGCCAATACAACTCTTCTTCACAAAACGTGAAGTTAAATAAAGTCTGGACACTCATCAGAATGATACCGTGACATCAGCAGAAGGAAAGCTAGTGGGAAATACAGTGAAAAAGAAAAGATGTCTGGAGATGAGAGTTAAACATGTGACGACGAAGGTGGGAGAAGGGGCTTGTAATTCACTCTCTGTATAGTTTGTGACTTTTCAGGTGCAATCCAAAGCAGTATTATTTCAGTCCCTCTTTATTAGCAGTATTATTTTGTTGTGTAGCAATATTATTTCAGCCCCTCTTTATTAGCAGTATTATTTTGTTGTGTAGCAGTATTATTTCAGTCCCTCCTTATTAGCAGTATTATTTTGTTATGTAGCTGTGTTATTTCAGTCTCTCTTTATTAGCAGTATTATTTTGTTGTGTAGCAGTTTTATTTCAGTCCCTTTTTATTAGCAGTATTAAATTATTTTGTTGTGTACTGTATCATGCTGGAGTGTCACTGTATCGTAATTACAATAGACATGATGTTAACTATAATTTAAATTTCATGCTTTTCACTAGATTCTGCTGCATGGATCCACGTTAATTATTGTTCTAATTAAAACACATCTTATTCAGTGTTAGTGAACAGTTTTAATGTGTATGCTAATTTTACATGTCTATCAATAGCTGCATAATTCAGTTCTCTCTTCCTTAATGTAAGCTACAAACATGAGTATTAATGTAGGCACATTGTCATAAAATTGAAGTAAGTTATTGTGGACACTGACTACATTTAGATATCTAAAATGGTATCTGCATTCAGATCTCTATACCTTTGAAAGTAGAACAGTAACAGTAAATTAATCTTGTTATTTAAAAGTCCCATTCCATAAATGAAATGTGTTTATGTTATAGTCCATTTCTGTGACATAGAGAGATGTAGCCCTGACTATGATCAGAGAACCTGAATCTTAAAAGCAGCTCATTTGACTAAATAGTCTAGCAGGGAAGAATGAGTTAGTGGCTAATGCCATCGTCCTCAGCCTGAGAAGGAGGTTAGTGGTTTTGTTTGGTTGATCACCACTGTGAAAGCACAGCTTTGCATTGTACCAAAAATAGCCACAACTGGGGATATGGTTTGACACCGCCAAGCTGCTGATGGCAGCTATTATTGACATGTAGGCAAAAGTATGCTTACTCACTAGGGGACATCACTGACTGTATGGTAGCACAGGTGCCCACATCAGTCATCAGGGGTGGGCTTAAGCTTAATTCCTTCAGTGATAAAGGGTACCATGAGGTTCCACAGTTGAGACAAATAAAGTTCTCTTTGAAGCATGCATAGCGCTGGTCCAGGGGAGCGTGAAGCTGGACAAAGATTTCTCCTTCAGATGTGAGTAAAAGAAAGGGTAAAGCCAGTTGCAGAAATGCCTCTATAGCTGCCTGAATGATTGTCCCATCTGCTCAGCTGTTGTTTGGCTTAGGTTCATAGGTTCATAGGTAGGTACTAGGCTATCAGTAACTAACTTTTCCTTGTACTATATGTGCATTTTGTAAATACATTTTGAAGATGTTTATATTTGTGTACCTTATAACCTCTGAAATTTTTCATATGAAACAATTTGCTGATTGAAACTCTGACAATGTTATTTATTTAGCTAAGTGGTATTCTTGTACAGTATTTTATGCTGGGAAATTGAACCATAAGCTGAAGGATTGCATATGCAACTGTCTTTCCAATAATCATAGGAAAGTGGATACTAATGCATTGTTAAAACACAGATTCCTTCACCATTCATTGAATTTAATTGATATGTTTTAACCAATTGATTTATAATATTTTATCATGTGATTGATGCATAGTATTTTAAAGATGGATGTACTATATATGGTTCATGTGACCTGATGAAGCCTTGCAGAAAGCTGTTATAGCTAGTGTTCATATTTATCTAATTTCTTAATAAAAATGTACATTTTTAAAGTTTGTTATCACTTCAGCTTTATGGTATTAGACTACTTTTGTTGAACAGAAGAGAAGGTGCTTTAGTAACCACAAAAGAATGTATAGATAGAATTTAGTGTATTACTAAATTAAGGTCCCAATTATTTCCTGGTTTAAATAAATTAATCAGTATTAAACCTGTTTTAAAGAACACAAGGTGAGTTTTAAATAATGATTCAAGTAAAGATTTTTACACAAAATGTAAATAAACTTAGATGTTTTTTGAACTTGTAACAGTAGTAATTGAACACAGTTCATTGAGTTTGTTATTTTTTTAACTAATGGATTTATAATATTTTATGATGTGATTGACATATGGCACTTTAAAGCTGGATATACTATGTATGGTTCACATCACCTGATGAAGCCTTGGTGAAAGCTATTATAGCTAGTATTTGTGTTTACTTAATTTATTATTAAAATGTGCATTTTATCACATCAGCCTCTGTGTTACTGTAGTTGGCATTTCTACTAGGATTAAGTTTTAAGTGGAAGTTTAAGTGGAAACAAATAAGAAAGCACCGAATATAATGAAAAGTTTTCCTTTTACAGTAAATGTTTCAGCTTGTCTTTAGAAGCCTGCAGCTGAGGGTTACATTTTTTCTCTTATGCTTTCATGGAGACAAGCTGATTATAAGACAATAAAAAAGTCAAACCACTGGTTTATTCATGGCTAAAAGTTAATGTTTTCTAAACAGATGCAAATTGTTTTTCATATCTGGGATGGGCATAAAAAATAGAAAAATAATAGATGCCAATTAGTGTAAGTAGAAGCGAAGATAGTAACATCCATCTTAGCATGGATAACCTCAACTTTAAGTTAGATAAGGCCTGTGTTTGCAGCTGTCTTTGGGACAATTACTCCTATTAGTAGGGTCAAACTTCATTATCTGAAGATGTACATAATGTTGTGTTTGCAATAAATGAACAGATGATGGGGGTGTTCTAAGGGTGTGTTTTTTTTTTTTTTTTGGCATTTTCATTAAAACAAAAATTCCTGTAAAATGTTACATAGGTTCTGATGTTGTTGATAAGAAAAAATGTATAAAGAATCAACCTGCCAAATATGCATATATCACAAAAGCTGGAAATAGACATTTAAACAATCTTTCATATATAATATGTGGGAATAATGACATCTTATCATAATTTTCGACAATTTCCATATGATGCTGGAAATGTGAATGATTTCACTGATACAAATAAAAAGGAAAAAGTAATTAATAATATTAAGAAATGCAGAGTGCAAATAGTCATATTACAAGAGCCACATTTGGAAAGTACCCTGCATGTGAATGTGATAAAGAAGGATGGATATTCAGCAATATATCCGGGACAAAGGAAAAGAGGAGTACTCATATTAATTGCTAGAAGAGCCCCAATACTGATAGAAGAAGAAAAGAGAGAATAATGGCATATTTGTGGTGGTAAGGGGGTGTTGGCAAGGGATGAGGATTATGGTGGTATGTATTTATATTCCACCTAAAACTGCTGTTATGCAGCTTAAAATATGCTTATTATCATTGTTTAATAATCATCTTTCAGCAGGTAACATTAGGTGGAAAATGGAACTTGATTTGCAACAATGAGGATGTATCTGTGTGGCCTAGAATGAAAATATAATAAAATATAGTAGATTCCTGAAGAAACCTATGAAAGTATTCAGTATGGAAGATATGAATTCAATAGTAGGAACTCAGAGAGAATTTACATAGTTTTCTCGAAGGTACAATGACTAGGCTAGAGTACACTGAAATTAATTATATTTTATAGGAACATGTGCATTTTATTGAGAATGTGACAAACATCCAATAAATATTTCAGATCATGCACCAATAATGAAGGTGATTCTTCAGCCTATGGTTTGATTTCCCAACATAAAATGCTGTGGAGCCTAATGAAGTAAAATGAGACAGAAGAATTTAAGGTATGGGTAGTGGAAATTGAGTTATTAGGGAAGATAGAAAGTAATCCAGAAGTTATAGCTAGTGAATGGGATAAAATGAAAGTGGCGCTTAAAATAAGGTAGAAATAAAAGAAAAAGAAATATGGTTAAGAAAAAAACAAAAATTATTTAGAGGGGCTGACAAAAGTTAAAGTATTACATAATAAGGGTAATCTCACAGAACAAGAAGAGGCACAACTGCCGAGTGCTAAAGGAAAAGAAGAGAGCACTTGGATACAGTAAACTATCAGTTAACCGACACCCATGAGGATTGGCAGATGCTGGATAACTGTAGTTTCTGGTTGCTTTTGAGTTACTGTTAAAAATAGGCCTGACTAATACTGTACCCCATACTATTTGTTTGGTTTGAGTTGTTCTTAGGTAGGGGGGGGTTATTCCTATCTTCCTTTTTAAAACTCTAAAAAACATAAGGTATATTTCTCTGGGGGGAAAACAATAAGTGCAACACATGAAAATTGTACTGTATTTCTTTGAATTTTTTTTTTTTTATTGCTGGTTGCTTGAGAGTTCTGGTTGCTTCAGTTCCAGTTAACTGAGAGTTTACTTTAATATGTATGAGTTTAGAAAAATTGTTGTTCAGCAACTGTTGTTTGATAATAACTCCAGAGCACAAAAGCTTTTGGCATAATGACTAACCCAATAGAAAGTAAAAAGGATTGTTGCCAAACATAGGGAGTCTGTAACAAGAAAAATAACCACATATCCTGTAGAGGTATTAGAGATATTTCAGAAATGTTACTTAAATTTGTATAAAAAAGAAATGGGGAAATCAAGAAAAAGCACAAATGGAAATATTTATAGAAGACTTAAAAATGACAGGTTAGAGGAAGACGAGATTCATCAATTAACAGTTAAGATGGGAGGAGGTGAGATAAAACTGGTGATGAATAACCAATCTGCAGGAAATCTTCAGGAATATATGTTATTCTAACGGAATTTTAGAAGCTTGGAGGGAAC
>NC_056739.1:867410838-867415838 GCF_019279795.1 Protopterus annectens | reverse complement strand
ATGAGCTGAAATGGCAGAGGCATGGATTTTTATTTTAGAAAAAGAAGGCCCTTGTAAAGCAGTTAAGTATTGCAGAATTAGAGGAATATTGGGCAGTGCTGTGCTTATTCCTTGTGCTTGGTTCCAGGCACAGAATCTTTTCCATTTGTCAGCATAATATTTTCTAGTACTAGGCCTTCTAGCCTCTAAAATGACATCCATCACAGGTTTGCTGAGAGGTGTAAAGGGTGAAATTCGTTGATTAGCCATGCTGCAAGATTCAAAGTTTGGAGCTGAGTGTGCAGAAATTGATAGTTCTGCTGAGACACTAGGTAAGGTGTCTGAGGCAGGTACCACGGAGGAAGGTGCGACACATTCCACAGGAGCGGGTACCAGTGTAGGCGAGGTCAGTCTGGAGCAATCAGGATCAATTTTGGTTTGTCCTGTCTGACTTTTAGTAGGACTTTGGAGAGCAGAGGCAGAGGGGGAAAGGCGTAGACTGATAGGCTTTTCCAGCTGAAGGATTGAGCATCCACTTTCCAAGCTTTTTTGTGATGAATTCTTCTGAAGAATTTGTCCAACTGATAGTTCTGGGGGGAGGCAAAAATATATATGTCTGGGCTCCCCCATTTGTGTATCAACATGTTGAAAATTTGTGGTTCCAGTTTCCATTCATGTGGGTCCATAATATTTCTGCATAGTTCGTCTGCCAGAGTATTTTGCTTTCCTGGCAGGAATTGAGCTTGTAGATGTATTTGATAAGTCAAGGCCATGTTCCACAATGCCATGGCTAGTCTGCAAAGGGGGTAGGAATGTGTACCCCCCTGCTTGTTTATGTACCACATTACTGTGGTGTTGTCTGTCTTTATCAGTAATTGTCCTGGATGAAGGCTGTCAGAGCATTCCGTACAGCTAGCATCTCTTTCTGATTGATATGTAGGTGCATTTGATTTGGGCTCCATTTGCCCTGAATGCATCTCCCTGCCTGAATGCATCTCCCTGCCAGATACACCCCCCCAAGCATTGTCTGATGCATCTGTAGTCAGAGTTTGGGCGGCAGGGGGTGGAATGAATAACAGTCCCTTGTTTTGGTGGCAGGCCTCTGCCCACCATAGGAACTCTAGTTGCAGGCAAGGTATGATAGGAATCACTGTTTCCAGGCTGTGACAATGTTGACTCCATAAGCTTTTTAGATACCATTGAAGTTTCCTCATATGCAGTCTTGCATATGGAACTAGAAGGATGCAGGAGGCCATGAACCCTAAGGCCTGCAGAATTTGCCTTGGGGATAGCTGGGAGTTTGTGGCCACGTGTTTGAAGTAAGTCATCAATTGAATTTGCTTTTCCTGGTGTAAGGTAAGTCATCTGGGCAGTTGTATTCAAGCTTGCACCCAGGAATGTAATTTTTTGAGAGGGTAACAGTCGTGATTTCTTCTCGTTTATGGTGTACCCTAGACAAGTTAGAACCCTTTTTACAAACACCAGATGTTTTAGAAGAGTATCCTTGTTTTCTGCCTGAATTAGAGAATCATCCAGGTATGGATAAATTTGAATATTTCTTTGCCTGCAAAATGCAATTACTGGTGCCAGGCACTTTGTGAAGACCCTGGGTGCAGTAGATAAGCCAAAGGGCAGTGCAGAGAACTGCTAATGCAAGTACCTGCTTTGAAGCGGAGGTATCTTCTGCAAGATTCTCTGATTGGGATATGCAGGTAAGCTCTTTTAAGTCTAGAGTTACCAACCAGGCATCCTTGCCTAGCATAGGCAGTAACTGTTGAAGAGTCAGCATCTTGAATTTTGGAATGTCCAGGAATGTATTTAGACTGGATAAGTCCAGGATTGGACACCATGATTTGTCTTTTCTGGGTACCAGGAAAAGTCTTGAATAAAAACCATGTCCCTTTTCCTTTTCTGGTACTGGGTGAATAGCCCCCATATTCATGAGGGACATAACTTGTTTCTGGGCCTCTGCCCACTTATTTGGAGGCAGATCTGGCCATCCGTTTAGGACTGGCAACATGTGGAAATGAAATCTGTATCCCTGGGATACTATATTTAAAATCCACTTGTCCAGGGTAATCAGTTGCCTGTTTCATGCATGAAGTGCCAGTTTTCCCCTCAAAGGGGCTGCCAAAAGATAAGTGCTTGGTGATTGCAGTGGAAAGATATTGAGACTGTTTACCATAGGGAGGTGCCTTGTTGCTTCCAGATTTGGAGGTGGAGGTACCCCATTGCTTTGTTCTAAAAGTTCCTTGCGACTGAAACCTGGAGCCTTTGGAATATCTGGGTTTGACCTGAGTGGCTCTAGTGGGTACTGGAAAGGACGAGTTCTTAGTAGACCAGTGCCTACTAAACCTGGGTGGCTGCACTTGTAAGAAATCTTTCACAGTTTGCATAGATTTAGCTTTATCTTCCATCTTTTTCAAAACTTTTACAGCCTTATTACCAAATAGACTGTCCTGTTGTAAAGGAGCATCCAACAATTTTGCTTTAACATGGTTAGGCAGACTTTGCTCCTTGAGCCAAGCATGCCTTCTTATCACAGATCCAGTTACAGCAGCCCTGCAAGAGGCCTCCAAGGAATCAAAACCACATTGCAAAGTGTGTTTTCCAACTTGTTCAGCTGAATGTAATAAATCCTGCAACTCTTTATTTTCCACACAGTCAGAAATCAACATCATTTTCTGTTTAAGTAAACCCATGACATGCTGTTGATATTTAAGAATATGAAATTGACAGTTTAAAGCCCTGATTGCCAAGTTTGCAGACGTGTAAACCTTCTTAGCCCATCTATCCAGCGCCCTGAAATCTCTGTCAGAAGGGGTAGGCTTTTTAGCAGTAGAGGCCTTAATGCCCTTAGGACCCTGAGAAATGGTTTCTGGGTCAGCAGTAGGGTTTTTGAAAAGGAATTTGTGGGAGTCAGGAACCCTGTAGTGTCTGTCTGGCTTACTAGGAGCCAGAGGCAGGGAATCAGGAATCATACTGGATTCTGAGAAAACATCATCAACAATGTCTAGAACAGCAGGTATAGCCAAAGGCCTATGCTGAGGAAGAAGGAGAAAATCCCTAAGTGTCATTTTAGAGTCAGAGAAATCCTGACTCTCCCAGTGGAAGTGTTCCCTTAAGTATGCAAAGTTTCTCCAAAAGAGAAATCCTCAGGGGGAGAAGCAGAAGGGATGGAGTCTTCTGCATCAGAGTCCTTATAAGTGGGTATAGATAAATCCTGATCAGAAGAGGAATCAGAAGAAATAGAAACCTGATCAGAAGATTTATAGTCAGTGCCTTGCCTAGGCCTCTTAGCAGGAGGGGGGTGGGAACCCCTGATCAAGGTAATTAAATCTTCAGCCATTTTGATCATTTCTTTTTTAGGCATTGGGGCCTGTACACGTGCCCCAAGCATCTGTTTTTTAGACATAGAAGTAGTTTTTGGCCTTAGTTTTGAAGATGGCGTTGGTTTAATATACAAATCTTTAGGCCTGAAAAGACCCTCAGAAGGTGGTGCCTGCTCAGTGGCTCTGGACCCATCTAAGGTAGAGGCATCCTCGGGTTCAATACTTAAAGAATTTTGCGGCATACCGGACTCCGAATGGGTCTCAGTAGAGGCCTGCGAATCAAAAGTAGCGGGTATCAGGGGCTGTGAAAGCGCCTCACTGAGTACCAGCAAACTGGTGACTGGCTTAGGAGAAGCATTGTCGTCGGTTTTGGACCTCAACAGTCTGTCTCTGTCTTTTTCTTTGCGTTTTTTAGATATTCTGGTATTCGGATTGCTAACTGACAACATTTCTGGATAGTTAAATCTTAAGCCAAAATATTTAGAAGCAAAAATATACCGACGTTTAATCGTACATTGATTGAATTTAGCACAAAACCGACAGCAAGGCACATTGTGGTCAAGGCCTAGGCAAGGAATACAGTACAAATGAAAATACTTATGATTAATAATAATGCAATTATTAACTTTTACTGACATCGGTAAGGAGCAAGAAAAACTTTCCCCAATGGGGTACTTAGCTTTTAGTTGAAGACTTCGGTTCTGAAACTTGAAAACGAAAATTTCATGAGTCGACCGACCGGCACATGCGAACTACTTCTGCCTTGGGCACTGCGTGGCAAGAAAGACTGATGTAATGGTGTCGGCTGCATGTTTTATACCCATGACGACCTAACGTCATGGAAGAAGGGACAGCAACTGACGCAGGACCCAAGACTTTGTTAATCAGGCTGACTGAGGGCAACCTGCCAGCAGATTACCCAAATGTAATGATTGCAACAGTGAAACACAAAGAACATCTGAATCCATGCCCCCCCCCCCGCTCTTCAAATGGAGACCAACAAAAAAAAAAAATTCCACTCCTTGCACTGCCAAATGCCCCCTCCCTCCTACCCTAGATGTTCAATGGAAGAGCAAAAAAAAAAGTCAGCAATCAGATACCTGGGGCTCCTGAAATGCAGGAACCAATCATATCCTGTTTCTCTGCCCTGCCCCCACCCTCCTTCCTTACATTTTAGCATTTTTTTTTTTAAGTTGAAAAGTAAACAGTTGCCGCAGATATACACACAACATTACAGGTTTGGCTACGAAGGCAAATACCATCTTTTAAAAGATGGAATTCACCAAAGAGTGATCAGGATGATGGATGGCTTGGATGGCTGATCTGATCGAGCTCCCTAACACTTTTTGCCTGCAGAAGTTGTTCACTTTACCCCACCCTAGCTACTCTACTGATTCTGGATACATAGAGGGTGTTGAGAAAGGCACTCTTTACAAACAACAAAGCCTAAAGCAATACTAATGTTATGAACTTTAATTGTATCCTGATTAGTAATGGGGTCCATTCCCGTCAATTACATACCAAAAACAGATGACAGATGAAAAAACTAAAATAAAAGACACCTGGATTCCAGTTTATGGTATGTGATATATTGATAAGATGGCTTGTAGTCATTGATGTTAATATGTGGGTGATAAAAATGAAAAATGGAAGTGTAATCTGGGCATGTTATAGTTTGGGAATATGGTC